>NC_041715.1:638003-682792 GCF_900700375.1 Denticeps clupeoides
TTTGCGTTACTGCCGGCTATTTAGTTAATGTGAACGTTGTGACGTGGCCGCGGTGATGACCGCGGTATAATCACCACTTGTTTTGCTGCTTTACAGGCATGTTTTGCTGAAAACTCCCAGAATGCATTTCAGCATGTCACTGATTGATTTGTAAATGAAGTTCGGTGGTCGTTTGACGCAGGTTCTCAACCTTTTCTCGTCTACAAAGATATTAAAAATAAGGAGACGGGAGATGCGGCTAAATAAACGACGCATTCCGATTTGGACGCTTGGCTGAAATGATTTGCTCGCCTATCGGCCCTGATAGGACTTGTCAATCAAATGTCAGAGGGTATTTATTTAAAAATGAATATTCCATGAATATTAATGCACGGGCGGAACTTTATCGTTCCGGGTTCCTCCACTGGTGCTATCTCCACATGTCACTGGTAAGAAATGGCTCCACTTCCACCATCCCTCACAGCGCCCCAAGTGCAGATAAACAGTGAGATGCCATGATGGGCGCGGCAGGGGGGACGGGAAGTTAGCTTGCTGAGACCCCGAGCGGTCCGTCCCCCCTGTCCGTCCTTCTGCTCGGCTTCTCCTGCTTCTCCATCTCTGGGGGACACAAACTGGTGTTTCGTCCCCTTCTGTCGCCTCTCCTGGGAGGGACGCTCTGAGCAGCTTGTGGTCCCTCTGTCCACAGCAGAGGGACGAAAGTCGGACAGAGTCCCTCGCAGTCCCCCGTCATCAACACCCAGGACCGAGTCGCGGCTCATAATTAGCGAGGTCGGCACCAACCAGGCGCCATGAGCCGCTAATGAATTCGCTGGAAGGTGTCGTTGGATGATGATTTTTCACCAGATTTCATTTTGAGGACATCACAATGTCCACTCCTTCGTGACACAAAAAAAATCCCATTACACGACAAAATGTGCTGCAACCCTGCGGTGAAGATGAAGAACCGCGGCTGATCAGGACATAATAAGACCAGGGTTCAAACCCCACTTACTACCATCATGTCCCCGAGCAAGACACTTAACCCTGAGTGTCTCCCGGGGGGACTGTCCCTGTCGGCATCAGAATCGTGAATCTTGTCACGAGTGGAATCTGGGTCTGAACGAACCCACTCCAGATGAACTGTTTCCTTTTTCAAGCAGACATCATAATGGCTTGTTTAAAGGGGCCACGCCGCATTGATCGCTGCCTTCGCGCCGTCTTTACGGCCTCCTGTTCACCGGGCCACCTGGCCAATCAGAGCCGGGAGCTGCTGACCATTATCCTTTGTTGCTGAATGCATAATGGCCTGGCCTGGTGAAAGGGTGGTGAAAGGGTCAGTTGGAGCCCGAATGGCCGGCATCAAGTGGAGAGCTATTGATCGCCTCGTTCCCGGCGGCGTGGGACTGGCAGGTCCGTGCAGGGGGTCTTTTACAAGTAAAGAGAGCGAGAGTGTCTGAGAAGGGGTCACGTTCTTCTCTTGGACCCGTCCGGTTACACAGTTCTCTGCCTCTCTGGAGTATTTCACTCTCTCTGGCTTCTTCACGTTCTTCTTTTTGATGTGTGGAGCTGCTCTCCACCTCCACGTTCTCTCCAGGGAACATTTTCACGCGGTTAAGCTCCAGTTTTTTACCGGAAGTGCATTCGGCAGCGCTCGTGTATTATTTTGTACTTTGAATCATATTCTGAAATAACCAAAATAATTCCTTCTACAGTCCTGATGTTGCTAAGAAACATCATGCAGTCAGATAGTGTGTTCAGGCCGTCAGTAAAAAGTGATTCCGCGCCATTTTTACCCAGAATTCCCGCATTTCTTCCAAACATGATGGTAATAAGTGGAAGCTTGTCGTTGGGGTTTAATTAGACGCACATTCCACCATAATAACACGGCCAGTGAGTTGGGGGCGGAGCCTGGGAGCTGAAAGGGCGCCATTGTTGTGCCACTGATTGATGATGCCACAAGCACCACTAGCGCTCATCCCTCCAGGTCCCCAGATGCCACTCAGACCCTTGACTAAGGAAGTGAATTGTTCTCCTCTGTTTTTGGAGAGCGCGCTTCTCCCACCTGCGCTGGACTCCGTCCCCGCCGTCCAGCAGAGGTCCTATTTACTTTCATCTCCTAACCACGCCCCTCTAACCCGCTCTGCTAATTCTGCCGTTCTTCCCGGCCTTTTCCGTCCTGCTTGTTGGACGCGTGGACGCAGTAACGGCTGGTAATTCTAGCAGCAGAGACCCCCCATCAAAGAAATCTTGAAGAAATTAAAGAAATCTTTTCATTAATAAATCATCTTTGCACCTTTAGTGAAAGTGATAAGTTGTCACATGACACAGCACAGCACATGGTGAGCAGTGGGCACCATGACAGGCGCCCGGGGACCAGCGTGTGGGGACAAGGGGACCTCGGTGTCATTCGAACCGGCAACCTTCTGGTTTTATTTTTTGTTAAAAAGACTTTTTCTTTTTCGTCCTGTACGACTGACCTGCGGACATCTTTGATCATGATCACACGTAACGGCAAGTCTGAGCACATAACCTTTCATTTCTGAACTATGACGGTCAACCATACACCAAATAAACACGCAGGAAATTTACCGATAAGAACATGCGGAATTCATAGAACGATAACGGGAAGTTTTGATAAGGAAATGTGAAATGTAAAAAGTGGGACGTGAAATTGAGATTTTACAGGTTCTTGGTTGGGTGGGGCGGGGAGATTATTTTTATCTGATCGTTCGGCGTGTTTAGGAGCGGGAGGAGTGTGTGTTGGTGTTGGCTGGGTGTTCGGGAGGTTTGGTGTTAAATGGTCTCGACACGTCACCCCGTGATTGGCCGGATCGGCTCCCGGGAGCGCCGCCTATTAAACAGACTGGGAAACGGGGTCTCATTATCGCGGAGGTGTCGTGTCGGCCTTTTTCGGACAATCGGAAAAGGTCAGCGCGGTGACACCACCTGCACCGCAGCATCCGGAGATTCTGCTCCTCGTAATTTGACTCCTCGGCCGGTGAAGATGAAGATGAGCCGAGACGAAGGGGGAGAAAAATTCACACACGGCAGGATGGGAACTTTGATTTCCTTTCTCTGCCCTCTCTCTCTCTCTCTCTCTCTCGGCGAGCAGAGTGGAGCGCTGCTGCTGGGCGAGATAATTAAAGCCGAGCGGCGTCCATCCGTCCACGAGCACACAGTCAAAAAATAAGTAGAAATTGTCCCGGCCATCCGCGTGTCTCTTGCTCTCTGGTGGGTACGAGTGCGTGATGGCGGCGGTATTACCATTTGTTCGCTTTTTTTACGTTGTCCCGGCTCCGATGCTCGTGTTTTATATAAATGCTGACGGGAGCCGGTGACTTCGATCGGCAGGGCCGCCATCGTCAACGTTCACCGAAATTAGAAGAGTGTTTCATTTATTTCATTTACATTTCCAGCATTTACCAGACGCCCTTATCCAGAGCGACTTACAGGGACAGTCCCCCCCTGGAGACACTCAGGGTTAAGTGTCCTGCTCAGGGACACGATGGTAGTAAGTGGGGGTTGAACCTGGGTCTTCTGGTTCATAGGCGAGTGTGTTACCTACTACTGTTAGTGTTAATGATGGACAGAGCTTCGTCTCTTCGTTTTGGACAAGCCCTGAATTTCAGCCATTGCTGTGATGTGAAATCTGACCTGCTGCTCCGCTGTTGGATCATTTTTGGAACAGAACTCCGTGTTTCCTGCGTGTTTATCTTGTAATCCAAGATAATACATTACAATAATCATATTTGTGATTCTTTTACTTTTTTATACAGCTCTGTGGCTTACATGTATCATCTTGATCCATGTTGTAGGTGTTTCAGAAGACGTTCTCTAGCCAAGTTATTGTGACTTGTGACTTTGAGCTGCCATGTTTTTGCTCAGAATGTGCTGAGATCGGCGTTCCATTGTCAAGTCCCAACGAAATGAATCAGATTAACATCAGTTATTTCTTACTCCTCGGCCGAATGCTGCAGAGCCGCGAGTCTCCGTGAGACATTCTGGAACAAAATTAATCTCATTTTTCCAGATCTTGGGATCATTTTTGTTATTGTGAAACACTGCAGCACAGCACACGGTGACACAGTGAAACGTGTCCTCTGTATTTAACCATCACCCTTGGTGAGCAGTGGGCACCATGACAGGCGCCCCGTCGCTTCCTTGCCCGCTAGGCCACTGCTGGCCAGAAGAAGAGTGAACAGCCTCCTCACAGTTTACCTGTAAGACCCGGCGCCCTGGTGATACAGACATACGGGCCTCGGATTCGCCGCGGTGTGAGGGATCCACACACTGCCAGGTGCCACCTGCCCCGCACAACTCTCCTCTAGTGTTTCATCCTGCTCATTACAGCCCCACCTTCTCTCTGTTTGATTTTTGCAAATGGGAACATACCGTCTGTCTCAGGTGTCCCCACAGCATAAAACTGAATTATAAATCTGAAAAATATCATATTTAAAAAATAAATAAATAAATAAATGGACATATGATCATTTACTCTGCATACCTGTACCATATATACCATGTTCAAAAATATCTCAATATCTGGTGAGTTGGTGAAACAATATACAGCAATAGCTGAATTTCTGAATACAAAGCTTATAATACAAAATCCATAAATAATATAATTTATGGAGTTATGATAGTATTCCAATCAGTTGTCCACTTACCTAATAGACGTGCATGAAATTCTCTATATTCCAACGTTTACAACATAATGTTGCTCCCAGTGATACTGAGATATTAACACAGCACGGATGATTATATTACTGTGAATATAACATGGTTGAAGTTATGACTATTTAATGCTTTGTTAGAGTGCTGCTAAGGTGAGATACTGCGATTCATAGAATTCTTCTTATCCAATCAGAAGGCGTTTAATTTACTGTATCCGGTCCAGTTCTAAACAAGGCCTATCAGCAGTGTGTGTGTGTGTGTGTGTGTGTGTGTGTGTGTGTCAGGTGAAGGGTGAAGTGCAAACAAAAGCAGGCGGTGTTTCAGGAGATATTTCCTGGAATAGATATGGGCCTCGTGGGGTGACCTTAGAGGAAGGATGCAATGGCGCATCGCTTCTATTCCACGTTCCACTTCCACTCCTGCAAGGATATCTGCTGGCTGGATGCTCCAATAAAACACCGACGCCAACAATACTGGGAAAATAGATTCTGTTTCCCGAAGGTGCGTCTGATTTCCAAGTAATCAGCGTAGATTAAAGACATCAATCAGGGAAACTTTATTATCCATCGAGTTCATGATTCTTTATATCATGTTTTCTCATGCCGGTGGGTTAGCAGGAGACAGACAACCAGATTAAATGTAATCTGAGACTAAATCATCCCCTTCAAGGGACCGTAATGAGATCTGAGATCAGGGGGTAGCGCTGCGTTTGATGCTTATTAGCGAAATTAGCCTGGAACAAACTCCGAAAAAGTAACACTGGGAAATGAACTGGATGTAAATGTTTCGTTTTTTAACACATAATAATGTTAGATCCAAGATTACCTTTAATCTGTGTCTGTGAGTGCTGCAGTCTGGGATTAAGGACTTTCTATTGGAGTATGTGTGTTCGATTATTGGTCCCTGTCATTTTCTACACATTAACTTAACTACCCTGCATACACACAGGAGTGTGTGTGTGTGTGTGTGTGTGTGTGCATTTTTCACAACGTGTTGCGGGGTGTGTGGGCAGAGCAGTGTGTGTGTGTTGGTAACCAGCAACCTTCTTATCATGAGGCCGCTTCCTTAACCGCTAGGCCACCGCTGCCCCAAATAAATGTACATGTGCATTCGATGGAGGTTACCTCAACATCTTCTCATCACCACACTTCCTGAGTCCTGTAATGTGTACACTGACAGATAGGTGTGTTTAATGCAATACTTTCATGTTTTTATGCTAATTAAATATTCGTGCCATTATTGAACCCTCAGAACCGCAGTTCTAATTTTCTCCTCGGCCCCTAGGTTTGGGAAGAAGAAAGAAGACAAGGTGAAGGAAGGGAAAGGAACGGCACTGAAACAGAGCGCCGAGCTGCTGAGTGACGAGGAACTGGAGAGGATGAAGGAGGAGAGAGAGAGGTGGGCATTCAGCAGCACTGGCCACAGGTGTCATTTCTCTCTGCGTGAACATGGCGGAGCTGCGGGGAGGGTCGGGACTAACCCGTCTTTTATTGCTCTTTTTCATGACAGATGAGCGTCTTACATGATCCAAACGCACTATTTACCATAATAATAGGATCTAAAGAAGAAAAACAGCAAAAGCAACCAAACAGGCGTGAGTGTTTTATTAATGAGGCGAACAGCCTTCAAGACGGCGTGGACAGATGAAACAGAATGTAAAGTAGACGGGGGACGTTTCATCATCAAAGGAGGGGGCAATAACAATACAGATAGAAAAGGAAAACAGAGTGCTTTATAAATACGCGTTCTGAACTGCTCACTTAGGGGACACGTGGCCTTCATCTGATGAGACTTCCCATCGGCTGCGATTCGCGTCTTAAAATGGAAGCGCAAGCGTTGCATGTGGTCTTCATGGGTTAAACTAGGTCTGTTGTCCTTCACCGTTTAACCAGCCATCAACCCCCTCCCACGACAGATGAAGATATTGTGGTTTTTTTGTAGGTTCAGTGGCAGATCTGCTCTCTCTCTCCATATGCTACACGGTGGCGCTCAGTCAGAAGCGCCGCTACTGAACTGTGTGGGTTTTTATAATCTTCCTAAAAATAGACGCGCGGTGCCAGAGCCAGAGAGGTGGGGAGAGTGAGACGCCTTTGTGTTCTGTAAGATTGCTGTAAATAAGCAGCTTCAGACTGTAGAGAGACTCTGACAGGAGCATCATGGGTATGATCGCGTCACCGGTGTGTCCTCAGACAATTCATATGTCTGCATTATCTGACTTTCTGGTATAAAATTCTGTGCTTTCTGTACACTGTATGGTTGGTAAAGTTGCAAAGTTTTGTGTGTATGGGTAAGTTTGTCTGTAATGGTTAGCTAACACTTCAAATATGAATAACACTGTTCATTGTTACAGACCATCATCATCAAATCAGGTCTAGATTACACACAACAAAACATCAGTCATATTATAGCAATGCAACAAATTCTGTGAGGCTACAATCCAAACACTTTTGGGATTTTTTTATTTTATATTCTTTGTATATTTTTTAAAATGTCATTAAAATGTGTGTGTGTGTGTGTGTTAGGATTGAGGCCAAACATCAGGAGCTGAGGGACAAGCAGGGCAGGGACCGCTTGGCTCCGCCCGATGTGGAGGATGACGACATGGACCCTAATTACGCCCGAATCAACACCTTCAGGGACCGGATGGCGTCCCCTCCACAGGGGCCCTACCAGCCTCGCTCCCTGTCCCCACAGGGGCCTCTACTGGGCCCCAGTCACAGCAGAGAGCCATCGAGCGAGGACCCGCTGGATGGACTCTACGCCAAAGTTAACAAGCAGAGAGCACCGCCCCCCCTGTCATCTGACATGTAAGACACGCCCCCGGTTTGCACACACCCACGTAAACAGGGACATGTAGACGTTCACACACTCTCACAACCACATGGATCATTCACATGATCACGTACCCGGAGGAAAAAGCCACGTCTCCTCCGGTGGCAGCGCCTCATAAACAGCAGCGGTGGCGGTGCAGTCGCAGTCTGGCGGAAAATTCATTAGCAAGGATTACGCTAAACGGAGATAAAATCACACACCGCTCTCCGGTGCTGTACCAGGGGAGCAGCTCTGCACCAACACCCTAATTTACCCAAATTCGCCCGCTCACCCATCAGAATTAGTGAGCGCTGTCAGTCATTCCCGCGCTCTCCTCCTCTCCCTAGTCTTTGCTAACGAAATCTGAGGACATTTAGCATTTTTCACCACGTGCACATCGTGTCTTTGTTGGTATTCATAGTAATAACACTGCAATAAATGTGTTATAAAACATTGCTCATTGACAAAACGCACCCATCCAGACAGCATCCCCCTTACGTTCCGTGTGCGGCGGGACGCTGCCGGTTCTGTCAGGTCCCTCCTCTCGTGGCGCCTCGGAGCGAAGCGTGTGATGCAGGCCCGGGGACCGAGAGTCATTAAAGAGACTCCGGCTCATTTGGACTGACAGGCAATTAGGCAGAGTCTGGCGCCCCGGCCGCCTCCGAAATGGCCACTCCGCCGCTCGCTCCGTCCGTCCGACCGCCGTAGCGGGACGGTTTAATTACCGCCGCTCTCCCCGCCTCTGCTCCAGCTCCCGTTCTGTACGTAATAAATGGCGGAGAACGGTGGAGTAATTCATTTAGAACGCTGGAGGGGTATTTACAGGCAATTACCGGGCAGCCCAGAACGGAGAGTAACAAAAGATGCATCCAGGAGAGACCCTCCACGAGACCGACCTCGGAGGACAGGAGTAATTAAAAGCAGCGGGGGACGCTTTCGAGAGGGTCCTTGTAACCCTTGTGGCCAATCAGAGATCCCAGGTTGAGGCATGTGGAGAGCACAGGTGGGGGGGCGCCACTTTACCCCTGAATACACTCCTAATAACCCCCACCCCACTTGAGCGCTCTCGCTGCCCCCCCCACGAGAGGACAAAGAGAGGACGCAGTATTCAAACCGAGTATTCAAGAATAACAAGGGACCCCCAAAAACCTCGCGCGGCCCCACATTTCCGGCTTCGGTCGAGCCGCTGCGCTGCTGCGGGTTTTACATCACGACGCTCCACGCCGCCGCCGCCAAGGCCCGGGAGAAAGCAGGGTTAACCGGAGTGCCACTCGTCCCCCGCTCTTTTACTTCCTGAGAGTCCGCGTCCTCTGTTCATTTAGGGACTTCCTGAGTGTCCTTCACTGAACAAACGGGTTCCTCCTCTTCTGATGAAGGTCTATTCATGCGTCATTCGTTTCTCGCACACTGATATTTACACGAATGCATCTTGTCTCTTAGCAACAAGTCTGGTTCATATCCTCACGTGCTTTCCAGACTCGTGTTCAGCTCATTTCCTCTTTTGACTGAGAAAGACTTTTTTTTTAATAAGTGCCATTAATCTGAATTCTAATATTATGTTAGCAAAACAACAACAGCCGGCCGCATGCTAATTTATCGGCGAGGGTTCGATGGTGAAGGATCGCCGTAACTTGCTCCTCACCTGCACACCAGCAGCAGGGACCTTGTTGAAGGCCTGTCCAAATGATGTTACGCCGGCAAAATGTCTTCCTAATTACGTCCTGGATTGCAAATGGCGTTTAAAAAGCGCTGCCACTTGTGGTTAGCGGCGGCGGACGCGCGGTGTCATGCGGGCCGAGCACACTTATCTTTTGTTGTCAGATTTAATTTCACAACGTGTCCGAGCAGGACAGGTGGACGGTCCTGCCCCAATTAGCCGAGGGGAGAGGTGCCCGCCTTTGCCCCTTGTGTTTGATTGGTGGAGGGGGTGTGGTCATGTGACTCCTTTTTTTTTTTTTTTTTTTTTTTTTTCAGAGAAATGTGCCTGAGAGAAGAAATAAATCGAATAAGGAATAAATATGTAAAAGTGATGTATTGGTGAATTATTTACAGGTTTAAATGATAATTACTATGAAGATAGTAGAAATCTCATACGAAGTATTAATTATGTATTGAGTTTGTTTGATGATTCCCATCCAGCTGCTCTGTACGGATTCATCTTGCCTGGAAGTGATGGACACGGTCGTTTGGGACCTGAACGCTCGTCTTCAGCTCAGACATTCGTGACGACCGTGGCCGCCATTAACCGAACGCTTATGACCGCTGTTTCCAACACTTCAGACTATTACACGGTTAACTAACATTTACTACTATTTATTATAGACTGTATAACACGTAACTTTATAACCACATATTGTTTATTTGGGACATGTGGGCGGAGCTAAATACCAGGCCAGGAGCTAATCTGAGCCTCGTATAACCACAGCGAGCCGAAGCAGGGGAAGAAATAAGTTTGGGATTTATGTGCGGACCCTCGGCTTTTCCTCTGTGTCGGTGTGTAAGCAGTTTGTTTTATGATTAAGTCCAGGCCCGTGGGCAGCGTGTGGCGCTGAGCATTGATGGTGTTATTGGTGTGGAAGGCTAGACGTGCACTCCATCAAAATGACACCTCTAATTACCTTCCCCTCGGACAAAACTGATGGATTTTTGGGGGCGATGCACACCAGCGCACCCCCACACACACAATGTCTGGCCTTGGGCCGTAGCAGAGGTGCAACAGGGTCGTCTTGAAATGCCAGATCTTGTGCGTGGGCACGGATCAAAAGTAACCCGGCGATTAATCGGGGTGTGATGAGCGCGATTAATCTGAGCGCAATCATTCAGTTTTTTTCCCGCTCAGACATGTAGAATATCTCACGGCAGTGGAAATATATCCTCCGCTGCTGATTCGGAGTTGAGAGTTGATGTCCGGTGGTCAGTGAGGCGCAGGAACCCTCATTAGCAGAGATCCTGCAGCCCGCTTCCGTAATTGGGGCCCGTCCGTTGCAGAACGCGGAGATCCAGAACGAGGAGGGCCGGCCAGTTCGGTGTGTTTGTATGGTGCGGCGCCCCCGTTCATTTCCTTTTACGATGGACCATATATTGCGTGAACGTGCAGGGAGGGAGAGAGAGAGAGAGAGAAGATGGATGCCGGCGCGCGTTTCAGCCGCATTCTTCCCGGCCTTCCATCACCCAAATTGAGAGGTGAAAAATGGGGAAGTGGAGGAAAGCAGCAGCATAACTCTCTCTCTCTCCCTCTCTCTCACCACCTCTCCCATACCCAGGCCCGGTGGGGGCGGGTCTCTGTCAGAGGCGTGTCACTTGTTTTAATGCTCAGTTCATGGTCGTCACACACACACACACAGTAAAAAATGCACACGCACGCACAACTCAACATTGCAGCACGAGACCTCAGCTTCCACCTCTTTTTAATCCTTCTGTTTTTCCGAATGGGAAGAAGGGTGGGTACACACACACACACACACACACACACGCACAATCTCTCCCCGGCGGGCCTCCGCGTCGTTGAGCCGCAGCGTTCCGACCCGTTCCCACAGACTCATCCCCGTGGAATGCCTGGCACTCCGGCACATCCACTCTCCTCTTAACAAGCTCCTTCTCCCTCTTTCTTCCTCTTCATTTGTCTTAATTTAATCCTCTCTGCTTCATTCATCTGTCCTTCATAAACCTTCTCCCCGGGCGCCCCGCGAGGGGGTCAGGGGTGACAGCAGAGACGCCAGACGAGTGTGACGTTGTCAGGGACAGAATGTGGACGGAGTGAGACGTCTCTTCAGTTTATAATATACGTTTATAATTCTTGTAAGAGGAGGGGGAACCGTGTTTATAACGCGGTACGTGTAAATCGTCGTGGTCGTATTAATTCCGGAACTTTCTCAGCATGTTGAACTCTGAGAAGTCGCCTGGTTGGCTACGCGGACCTTCGTCCCGCTCTTTCCTCTGTCAACACTTTACCTGTTAAACAAACACTCGTGTCCCCGGAGGTAAATTGGCCGCGGGCGCCAAGTGTCACGCGTCCCCCTGCAGACGAGCGCCGAGACGAGCCGTGTCCCCAGAGCGCCAGAGTCCTGATTGGCGGTCGGCTGTGTTGACACGGGGACGGAGGCTTCTCCGTCGCTCCTGTTTGCCTTCCATTCTACCAGAGGGTCCTGGAGAGACACTGATTACTGTGTTCGTGTGGAAGATCAAGGGTGACTGATCTCCCCCGTCCACCTTCCAGTCTAGAGAAGAAACTTTTCCCGAGCGAGCCACTTCCTGTGGCAGCTTCTTCCGTGCTGCGGTGTTGGAGGGGTTTTTTTTTTGTATATTCCTACATCTTTCTTATATATATATATATATGTGTGTGTGTGTGTGTGTGTGTGTGTGTGTGTTTGTGTGTGTGTGTGATCTGCAGCAGTATGGACCGGATACAGCAGCTGAGACGAGAGTATCAGCAGGCCCGGCGGGACGGGACGGCGCCGTTCTACGAGGAGTTGGAGGCTCGCCGCAGAGGACCGGAATACGACCCACAACGCGTGAGTGGCGTTCGAATAAGAATGTAGGACTGCGTGGTGGAAGTCTGGTTCTATTTATATAGATTTAATAGGAAGAACCTTGAGAAGAACCCAGACTCGGCCAGATGAAATCCCTTCTTGTCTGATTGACCACTAGTTGACGCCGAAAAGCTGATGTAGAGTTGAGATGAATCCACTGGCCGATCAGTGTGTAGTATATTTACATTTACAGCATTTACCAGACGCCCTGATCCAGAGCGACTTCAGTATTTACAGGGACAGTCCCCCCCTGGAGACACTCAGGGTTAAGTGTCCTGCTCAGGGACACGATGGGAGTAAGTGGTGTTTGAACCTGGGTCTTCTGGTTCATAGTGTTACCCGCTAGGCTTTAATGTTTTAATGACAATATATGTGCTGTGAAGGCACTCTGACCACTGGTCTGTACGCTACGTTTAAATCGGCCCGCGCTGAAAACGGCTGAAACTTTTCTTGGACTTGGGTCATTACTGACCTCCCGTCTGCTCCACCGCCTCAAACCCTCATTTATCGGCGGTAATGCGCCAGTGCGCCGCGCTCACGCTGCCCACACAGGAAGAAGATGAGAAGACGGCTGCCCTGCTGGGGTCACGCAGAGCTTTCCCAGATCTGCCCAGTTCGCCCGCGTTGGTTGCTACAGTAACCTGCGGGCGGCAGGGGACGTGCTAATAATCCCATCTGAGGAAGCAGAGGGATCTAGAAATAAACACCCGGTCCTCGTATTTTCTTACATAATTCATTGAAATCCAGTTCTTATTCATGCCTGATAGTCAGTGTAAAAACCAGCCATTCTCCTATTAATCTGCTGCATATTATAAGCCAATAAAAATAACGGTAAAAAGTCGTTTTTCTCAGGGCTGCCAGGTGGTGACACTTCCGAGCCTAATCTTGCTGTCCTTCTCCGCGTTTTTTCCGCATGAATTTCGGAATGTTGACGTATACCAGACCTCTGTTTGTAGTGCTTGTGCGTTTTTATTTGCGGTTTGTGCAGAACCTGAGTTCTTCGCGGCCCAATTTGACGCCCATCGTCCGTCGCAGATACTCATCAAGGGACGAGCGCGAGCGCCGAATAAAAACGATTTAATCTGGACCCGGCCATTATACCACCGTCTGCTACCAAAAGCAATCAGACCCCGCGGGCTAATCTGTACCCGGACACTGATCTGTATTCCCGCAGGTGCGGGGGACCCCGGCGCCGGTGCTGGAGGCGGGATCGATCGGCCCTCGGCGCGAGATTAAAAACGCCGGCCCGCCGACAGCCATTACCTGCTGTAATGAGCGGACTCATTACGCTGGACCGCGTCCGCTTTCAGATGTTTGTTCCTCGCAGCTGTTTAGTAGCAAATAATGACACCGTCAGGGGACGGCTTAAAGGGACAGGCCGATATTCAAACTTTTCCCCAATACACTCGTAATTAAAAAGTTGGTTTCCATAATCAGACCAGCATACACAGTGCACACAGTTCACGTGTAGAAAAATGCAGCTCAGTTTATATATCGGCAGCGTTTTCACCAACATTATATTAATGTCAGAAATCACAAGTTTGAGGCAATTAAACGTATTATTGTTTGTGAACAAACCTAGAACCGCATCTACCACGTAGTACGCTGGTATCATGGAGCACAGAATATTCAGGCCATTGTGGAGGATAATGCATTAAATGGGCTGGGATGTGTTGAAGGCGGAGGTTCGGACCGTGTAGGTTTATTTACGTGCACAGTTTGAAGATGTCTGCTTTTTAATAAGCAGAAAAGAACGGGATAAACTGGCTCGGAACGTTCTGCAAGATACGTGGCGAGGTGCTGTCTAGTGGACGAGGTACTGACGGATACGCCCCCAATTTAACCTGGCCAATTGGAAGTCGCCGTGGTACGCCTCTGGACACAGGGCTGGTGGAGAATCAGACTCGAAAAACGGTGATCTGTCCCTCCGTCTTCTCTCTCCGCAAGACAAAGAAACAAACAAAATAAAAGACATTCCGTCCACCCCTGTACAGGACGTGGTGCTGGAATCCCAGACGCTTCCTGAACCAACGCTGATCTAGTGACTGTCCTGGCAAAATGTGGCGACGAGACGAGCTGCAGACGAGACTGGAACAGAGAGAAAAGGAAGCGTCCCCTCCCTCTCTCATCTCCGGACGACACTCCAACTGGGAAATAAGACAAAAAACACCAGTAACCACCGGTCAAGTCCGGTCAAGCACATGAAAATAGACGGCATGGGGCCACAGTGCGGCTAGCACCGTAAAGACACGTCAAATATACCCAAAAGTAAAGATCAATAACAGTGAGCGAGCAGTAGTGGGCATTTAGTGCATATGTCCAAAAAAAACAACAACATTGACTTTATGAATAATTATGAGAAAGTCGTCTCCTGTTTTCGGGGCTACGTGGTGGGAAGAAGCTGGTGTGCAGACTGGGTTAACCGTCTATGGGATTGATGCAACGTGAAGGGACAGGCACCTCTTTCACTTTTTAAGTTTACTTCAGCTTTACTTTAGAAGAATTCAGGCCCAGTTCATTAGTTCCTGACCTCAGACATGAAATCGTGTCACAGCGCGGATCTGTTGAGGCAACAGGGCCACGTTTTTTTATGGAGGAACCTGGAGAGGATCTGAAGCGAGGACGAAGCGGTTTTTTATAAATACGTTCCTTCGTAAAAGGTTTTTATTTGGGGACGGTGGCGATGTTTTACTATATATGGTGCGGGAGGCTTGTAGTGTGAGAGAGACGAGCCCGAGTCTCGGTAATGAAGCCACCAGCAGCAGCCGCTCCTGCCCGGCACGACGCCGCGGCCGGCTGCCAATCCAGCCCGGGCACCGCTGCCCGCCAGGGAGAGACAATAAGAGGAGCGGGACGAGGGACATGTGAGCAGCAGCTAAAAAAAATGACACTGGGGAGCGTTCTAGAACACCTGGGCTCGGTTGCGGGGACACAACAGACAACAGAAATAAGAGAATTAGAAAGAGAGAATAGAAAGTATATTCTCCCCGGTGAGTTCTGGAAGTAAATAGAACGTCTTCTTGTTTTTTGCGCGAGTGGCGTCTTTGTTTTTCTCATTTGAGGTTGCAAGATTGCTTCAGGTTCCTTCAGGGTTCTCTCTCTCTCTCTCTCTCTCTCTCTCTCTCTGTCAGTGCAGCAGCCGGGATGATGAAGAGTGTGAGCGATAATCCACCCTCCTCATCAGCAGCGCGCACTGATGCGATTAGAAAGCCGCCTAATTCATTTCCAGCGCGGCTTGTGCCCGCTAATCGACTCTAATGGTGTTTTATTTTTCCCTCTTCCCCGCTCTACCCGGTCCTGTTGGACCCGTGGAGCCCAGTGAGAGGCGTGTTCAGGGTGCCGCGTCCTGGATGTGGGGACGCTCGTTGTAATGGGGCTTTTTCTGGTCCGTGTCCCAGTTACTGAAGTCCCGTTTTCGCCGCAGATTCTCCCCGTTTTCTCCTCCCATCTTGTCGCAGAGTACGAGGTCGGAAACTCTCCCGTTCTCGGCCAGAGGGCCGAGGGGCCACCTCTTTTGGGAAGTGATTGTTTGCGTGAGGATGTGTGCTGTTTTGGACGAACAAGTCATGCTGAGGGCTGGAAAAAAACGGAGGAAGTGTCTGTTTCACAAGCCCGTGTCGTGCGGGAGAAGCCGTATTTCACGTATTTTTAGGATTCTGGCTGCTTTGAGGAACTGTGTCTCGGAGTTTATAGATTTGTTGCTCCTTTTTCACACAAACACACGCACCCCAGAATGAATTCTGCTTTGAAAACATGATGTTCCGGGATTCCTGGCTTGGGAAGTGCATGAAAGAAACAGGAAGTGGCTGCTGCTTGCTGGTTATCTGTAAGTTGGAGACGAGGAACTTTTTGTTGCACCCTGAAGATGAAGTTTAATCATCTGTTATGAAATTTGACAGGGGGAGGAGCCTGTAGGCATGACTGACGTCTAACATCAATCTTGGCCTGTGTGTTTTGTCTGGGTTTAATAAATTCGGTTTTGACGGATCACGTGACACCGCGCGTAAGACGGGTGGAATGCAGCGCTCGGCTTTTTGTGAGAATAGTGAAACAGGAGCCGGAAGTCGTGAGCTTTTTTTGGGCGAAAGAGACGTCTCCTCTGAGGCAGAGGGCCAGATGATGTAATAGGGCCAGTCCGGGGGTCGCGACCCCGCGGGTGTGCATTACTGCGCTCCAGACGGGCGTGATGTGGTGGCGGTGATGTGACCCGTGTGATGTAGCCCGGCGCGTGATGGACTCGTCCGTCTCTCTGCCTGCAGGACCTTCAGTTCATTACCACACAGCAGAGTGGAGGAGATCAAAGCGGGAGGTGAAGGGGTAGTAACTCACTCCTCTTTTTTATTTTCTTCCACCTGCTTTCACCTTGTCGGCTGAGATGAAAGCCGGCATTAGACGGGCACCACCGTACGCTCCTCTAATGGGCATTAATGACCCCCTGGCACAGCTACTGTGAAGGATTACCCAGTGACCCAGAGATTATCCTGGCAGCATCGCCTTTAAATAAAATGTCCTGTTTTTGGTCCAAAAACTGTACAAACTGATCTTTTTCACCACTTTTCTGCTTTTTAGTCAACGTGCAAATCAAAACCCACTTTTATTCTATTTCCAAACCGAACGTAGGCTGCTCGCTGAGGTCAAAGGCCTCTTTCTTTTTTATTTTAATTTCAGTTTAGCTTGCAGTGAGGTCATAAATAAAAGGACATTTTACACATTTCTGGACACGCACTGCAGGGCCGCGCGTTAATAGTTTGCTGTTTGAGGGCCATTAGACGCACATTCCTCGACAAACAACATTTAACATGCCTGCGAGCGCCGGCTATTTCTGTTTGTTCAGTCCCCTTTTTAGCCGCGGCCATCAGCCCAGCGTAGGTTCGTAAATGGCCTAACGCGTCAGGATTGTGGTGTCACGACCCAGATATGGACAGAAACGGCTTTAAAGCCGATGGGACCACCTGCCTGGCGAGACTTTAAAGCTCAGTCCAAGCACCAGAAGACAAGGCGGCGCTAATATTTAGACAGCAGCATTTTCGCATGGGTTCTCTTGCTTGTAGGCTGTAGATCTTTAAGAAATGTGTTGTGGAACACTGGCGCGATTGTTCTGCTGAAGAACAGTAACAGGGTGTTGACTTGTGACTCATAAATTTCTCTCGTCCTCCTTCATCTGCTGTTCTAGCAACGGTGAAAGAGGAATTTTGCGGTGTTGGCAGAGTCGGGCCGGAGTGTGTTGTTTCTCTCCAAAAATATGAAACGAAGGAGACCAGTGAGCCCCCTTTAATGAAGAGGGGGGGGAATGGGTTTCCAGAAGACCCTCGGAGACTCCTCGAGTTCCTGTGTGGGGAAACGGAATATTAATCTGCGCGCTGAAGCCCTGCCAGATCAGGGGACTACTGGGACCCCCCCTGCCTGACTCAGATTTTAAACCAGGGGCCGTTTTCAGTCCTCGTGGCTGCAGGGTGTCCGTGAAGGGCAGCTGGACCGTCTAAAGGTCGAACACTTTCTCTTCAGGTTCGCTTCAAAAAGTCATCTTCTCACACTCACTCGATAGGACGTCAACAGCGCCATGGAGGGACCTTTGTTCACGTTTAGTCAATGTACTAAATGTATTATTGATGGAATTATGTGCGACAGTAATCCTATTCATCTGTTAAGGAGTCAGTGATGTTAAAATAAATCTCCAGCATGACAACAAGCCATTGTGTTGTCTGTGATGTCTCGCCGCTGGCTTTGAAATATCCGCAAACTTCCCTGGAAAAATAAAGTAATAGAGTGAAACTAATCAGGATTCTTTAATAAAAGCACCAATAATCCATCTGCACATTCAGTTTGTTACAGCACCGTGAACATATTTTATCAAGAGTAAGTAAGACAGGAGACGGCGCCTTGCACTCGGCTCTGCCACATTATTCAGGAAAATTCATAGGTACACTGCCAGCCAGAAGTGTACAAGCCCCGGATCTGTGGCGGTTCTGGGGACTCAGATGGAGCCGTTTTGAAGAAGCATAATTCGTATTGGTTGTGTGAGGAGGAAGTGAAGTGAAGTTTTCACCTTCATGGCGGCTTTGTTCACTATCGTCATCGTCAGCCGCTTGATGAGATGCTCATTAACATAAGTTCAGTATAAACCGTCCCCGTTGTCCAACTGAAGGTGGAGGAGAGAGGACGAGTGAAATGCTACCATCACAGTAAATTGAGAGGTGCACATCTTCAACTTTCTGTTTGTTATGTAACCTGATGTGTGTTATTTCACAATTGTCATGCAGCAACGCTGCAGCACAGCACACGGTGATGCGGTGAAACGTGTCCTCTGTATTTAACCGTCACCCTTCTGATTAACCGCCAGGCCACCACTGGCCCTGCCACTGAAGACCTGTTAAAAGCGTGGTACCATTTCATCATGCTAAGTAAATAAACTGTTCATGCTCCAACTCTCTCATTCATGCACACCAGCGGGTGGTTTGTTCCAGTTATTATTTACTTAACACATTCATAAAATGTAATGAATTATTGCTCTATGCCCGTTGCTTTTTGAGCTGCTCAATGTGGTGATTTGTGTGACTGTCGCTGCACTTCATTACGCGCCTTCTATGATCCAAGTATGGAAGAAAGGAGGGAAGGGAAGGAAGGAAGGATCGGAGGACAAGCTGGTCTCAGCTTCAGCAGCTGCCTGGGAGGTCAGGCATCTGAGCAGACAGGGTCAGGTGAGGAATAATGGGATCAGATGACTGGCCTCAGAATATAGAACAAGGAGGGCGGAGTGGGGAGGGAGGAGGCGCCCGGTCTCGGTAATAATTGAGGAATTTTAATTGGATTAGATGTTTGACCTCACTGTCTGGATGGGATCTCACAGGCTTTTTTCTTACCTGTTTTTCCCATGATGCTTTTTCTTTTTTTCCCCTCTGTATCGACAACATTTTATCCAGCATCTGCTCCAAATTCCCTTTAGAACGTTCTTCCGTCATGCTGGGAGAACAAAGAAGCCATGCAGCTCGAGCAACAGCGTTTACATTTACACTCCTGTGTTGTTAGACGGACAAGTTGGACTGTGGGGTCCCCGGTCATCAGACCCGGGACCCGTAGCCTCGAGTCGCACCACCAGCAGGATGAATGGTCTGTTTATTCATGTGGGTGGGTTTGGTGATGGTTGTGGGTGTGATGGCGTGTGGTGAGCGGTGAGTCTGTTTTTGATTAAGGCTGATAACAGGGCTGGACCTGTGTGACTCTCCTGCAGGGTAGAACCAGGAAGGTCCTCACCATGTTCCTCCTCTCTGCTCGGGGAGCATCCCGGGACCCAGGCTGGGCTCGATAGCCCCAGGGCCAGCCGTGTGGCTCCATGGACCAGGCGCTGGAAGTGACCCACAGCTCATCAGCTGATTCTAATCTGATTAGAGACCAGGACGTGGCAGGAGATGGGGTGGGGAGCCTCAGCTGCAGTTTAACTACATTTATGAATATATATCATTATTTCTGGCTGGCTGGAGATGGTATACATTAAAACCGTATAATGCATTAATAATTTCAGCATATTTAGACACACCAGGGTGGTCCATGGTCAGACCATTCCAATTTTGTTGGTTGGTAACCCTGACTCGGCTGGCAAACCTAGTTTTCTGATGTTGTGTGTGGACTTCATGGTTGCATTTAACCCAAAAAAGTATTAGATTTGGATAAGAAACAATCAAAATGACTTCAAGCAAAGTAGCCAAACACACTTGGTATTACAGCACTATACTTTAAAAAATAAGTATTTTACAGTAGGTTGCAAAAGAATTTGGCCCCCTTGTCCATTACAGCCACAAACATGAATCTATTTTATTGGAATTCCACGTGAAAGACCAATAAAAAGTGGTGTAGACTCCAAACATTTTTTACCAATAAATAACTGAAAAGCGGGGTGTGTGTAATTATTCAGCCCCCTGAGTCAATACTTTTGCTGCAGTTACAGCTGCCAGTCTTTTAGGGTATGTCTCTACCAGCTTTGCACATCTAGGGACTGAAATTCTTGCCCGTTCTTCTTTGCAAAACAGCTCCAGCTCAGTCAGATTTTGTGACAGCGTTTGTGAACAGCAGTTTTCAGATCCTGCCACAGATTCTCGATTGGATTTAGATCTGGACTTTGACTGGGCCATACTAATTTACTAAACCATTCCATTGTTGCCCTTCCCATCAACTCTGACCAGCTTCCATGTCCCTGCTTAAGAGAAGTACCCCCAGAGCATAATGCTGCCACCACCATATTTGACAGTGGGGATGGTGTGTTCGGTGTTAGTTTTCCACCACACATAGCGTTTTAGTCTCATCTGACCAGAGCACCTTCTTCCACATGTTTGCTGTGTCCTCCACATTGCTGGACTTTTTATGGTTTTCTTTTAACAATGGCTTTCTTCTTGCCACTCTGCGGTGCACAACCAATAGTTGTCCTATGGACAGATTCCTCCACCTGAGCTGTAGATCTCTGCAGCTCGTTCAGAGTCACCATGGGCCTCTTGGCTGCATTTCTGACCAGCGCTGTCCTTGTTTGGCCTGTGAGTTCAGGTGGACGGCCTTGTCTTGGTATGTTTACAGTTGTGCCATACTCCTTCCATTTCTGAATGATCACTTGAACAGTGCTAAGTGGGATGTTCAAGGCTTGGGAAATCTTTTTGTAGCCTAAGCCTGCTTTAAATTTATGAATAACTTGATCCCAGACCTGTCTGGTGTGTTCTTTAGACTTCATTGTGTTGTTGCTCCTGATATTCTCTTAAACAACCTCTGAGGCCGCCACAGAGCAGCGGTATTTGTACTGACATTAGATTACTCGCATGTGCACTCATCAGCCGATGTCTATTGGCAGCTGACTGCACTCAGACCAAAGGGGGCTGAATAATTATGCACACCCCACCTTTCAGTTATTTATTGGTAAAAAATGTTTGGAATCATGTATGATTTTCGTTCCTCTTCTCAAGTGTCCACCACTTTGTATCAGTATTTCATGTGGAAGTCCAATAAAATAGATTCATGTTTGTGGCTGTAATGTTACAAAATGTGGAAAAGTTAAAGGGGCCCGAATACTTTTGCAACCAACTGTATTTAGGTTTACAGTGGTTGGTTTTGTATAATTGTCAGGTGATGTCAGGTGACTTTTGGCCTGTGTCATGTGGTGAAATGAAGGATTATTACTTCCTTAAAACCCAGAGGTTCTGTGGACATTTGGTTTATGGTTGGATTTAGTCTAAATTGGACCAATGGAGTCAGTGGACAACTTTTTACAAGCAGACCAGCGGGTTAAAAAGTAATCACTTCTAGACAGCACTAAGCACCCTTCAGTAATAAACTTTATTTAATCAGGCTCCTTTGACCTCTTTTTCAAATACATCTTGGCTGACAGGCCAACAAAGACAGAGCTGCAGACCTTCTCGCCACAAGCTGTGGCAATTAAGAGCAGTTCGGCCATTTAAACATACGAAGCAGATTGGATCAGATTAGGGTCGTCGGCCGTGTGTACGTGGGAGTGTGTCCAGCGCGTGTCCCGCTCTGCCCGCCCACAGGTCAGGATAATGAGAATCCGCTGGCCTTTCTCTCCAGGATTGAGCGGAATAATGATACCGGCCAGTGCTCTTTCATTATCATTCTCTGTCCCTCACACTCCCGGCTGAGTCCCAAATACACAAAGGAAGGCTTCACATTTCCCTTTTCCTTTTCAGCACACTCTCTGCTCCCTACCTGCCTGTCTGATATGTGATCGGGGTCTATTTAGTTCACTTCTGACTCATTTATTTCGGTTTTCCACGAATCCCCGAACTGGAAATGTCTGTGTCTACCCTGGCGCTTTCCCCTTTTTGCACCAGCTGTGTTTCTTTTTCTATCTTCGGAGAAGAGGAAATAGATCAATAAATGCTGTAAAACACAACTCTGTTCATGTATTTATTGATCCGGGTTGTAGTTGTAAGCCGGTTCTCCTGAAGTTGTCCTCCTGTGTTCCTCCTTTTGTATAAAATCATCTGAAACGTCGTCTTATCCTGATTATTAGTGCGTAAATGCTGCTGAACAGCACAAAGCACACACACACACACAGGTATGTACAAGATATGCACATTTAATAAAATGGTAATGGTGTAAATATCCTGCCTCGGAGAGGTCGGCTACTGTGCTCCCTGCACAGGTACTTTATTGCATAAGTGACTTGTTCACCCTACACAAATGAAACGTCCCCTTTGTCGCCTTTTGCCAGCGTTGCGAGTTAAATTGCTGCCATTATAGCGGCGAGTGTGTGTAACGTGCACCCAGACGACATCACACACGGTCACGCCGGGCCGGCGTGCTCCAGCATTCCTGCCTAATGGGCGGCGTTATCACCCCGGAGGGAATAAGAGCCCCGGCGAATGCTCAGCAAGCAGAAAAACAAAGGCGGCGTGTGGAGGAAATGTCCCCACCCGGCTCAGCGCGGTCCCCCGAGGGTCACGGTGTCACCTGCTTCCTGTCTGTCCCCCGGTCGCGGGCCTGATTATGGGAAAAACACACATAACTACATGACCGCCACACGGGCCGTCCCCATGTCCCCATGTCCATCAGTGAGCCTTGGCTGCCCATTGACCAGTTTGGACAGCCTGACCACTGCGGACAGCTTGATCTTAAACTTCGTACGCTAATAAGTAGAACCTCCAGGCTACAGGTCGCTCCAGCACGTCCACCATAAGACTGCAGGAGACCTGCGATGTCTGACATGCGCCGCAGCGCACCGGTTAGCGGTGATCATTTCGGCGCGGCGTCTGATCGATCCGCCCCCTCTCTCGGCTGAAGAGGAAGGGAAGTTGCTGCGCCGGAGTTATTTATCACCGTTCCTGCTGAACAGATCAGTCTGGGCTGAATTAGCACAGGTGAGGTCAGCTTACCCCACACTATTACAGCATCACAGCATCGAAGAAGGGGGGTAGTAGCCTAGTGGGGTAACACACTCGCCTGTGGACCAGAAGACCCAGGTTCAAACCCCACTTACTTCCATCATGTCCCTGAGCAGGACACTTAACCCTGAGTGTCTCCAGGGGGAGACTGTCCCTGTGGGGACTACTGACTGTAAGTCGCTCTGGATAAGGGCGTCTGGTAAATGCCGTAAATGTAAATCAAAGGCCCTGCGCCGCCGCCCTCTGTGCAGAAGTCCAGGGATCCCCATTTGCTTTGACCTTTGACCCCTGCACATCTACTGACCCAAATACCCTGTGCACAGGACCATATTTGGCTCAGTTCTGGTGCTCAGAAAGCGTTTGGCAAGCTCTGTTTTCCAGGTAACATGCAGCAAGAGTACAGACACACACACACACGCACACACACACAGCGGTAATGGACACTAATGCACTCTAATGCTGGGCTGCTGATTACTCCTCTACCAAAATGTCAGCATCCGATCCCCTCAGCTTCTGGATCTGGAGAGAAGTAATTACACACACACACACACACACACACACACACACTCACACACTTACTTATCTCCTCCTGCAGAATTTAATGAAATGACCTTTTTCACATCGGTGTGCAGGCTGCACTCAACTCTGTTTGTGTTTATGTTTATGTGTGTTGGACTCTTCTCCAAGACACGCCCCTTTCTATTCGTTTATTTCTGCAAAATCAAATCTTGGCTTTGAATGACTTTTATTGTACTTTAGAGCAGGTTGTAGATAAAGATCAAGTGTAGGGGTTTGTGTGTGTGTGTGTGTGTGTGTGAGAGACCCCTGCCAATCACCTGTATGAGAAGAGGCAGCTCCATACCTTTCATTACACCTCCATCTCACACTTCTTCAAACAGCAGCTGCTGCCCTCACTCTGCTCCTCTCCTCCACACACACACACACATACACACACACACATACACACACATACACACACATACAGGCCTTGAGAGATTTTTCTTCTCCTGACTGACCCCTCTCTAAAACAAGGAGACCTTTCTCTGCAGATCTAATCTCATGCCACAAGCGGCCACAACAAAAACAGCGGCTCTGCACTCCGGTTCTTTTTATATCATAACCCAGTTCTAAAAAAAAAAATTCATAATAAATCTGTGTGACTAAACTCTTAAACTTAAAGCGATATCAAAGTCTGGCAGCTTCACGTTTCCCAACCCGGCAGGTTTAAAAAACGGGAGATTTATACGTCCTTGAAAGTGTTCAAGGTGGCGGTCTGATAAGAGAGGGGGAGTGGGGAGATGAAACGAGCAGCCAGATCATTTCTTTAAACCCGCGCCACCCAGAAAGACCCCTTCCTCTCCCAAACTCCCCCTCTTTCAAAAAGTTCCTCTCCAGGGATTAGGAGAACAAAGGAAGGTGGATTCCCAAGAAAAAAGCGAACCCCAACTTTCCTCGGAGAATGTCAAAGCGCCTGTAAAAAGAGCAGGAAGCGGTGGTTTTATATCTACATTCCTCATTTCCATATTTAAGGAGACTTAACGTAAGTACATAATCAGTGGTGAGGGCCCCGTGGCGGCGGGGGACGGGTCAGCGCGCGTGGCCTCGCATTCGGGGGGAAACGGACGCCCCCTGAGGGGCGAGCCGGTGACATTTCCAGCGCACCTTCTCAGCTTCGTCTCCCGCACGGTGGCGGAAATAAAGTCCCGAGTTGGACCTGGACGCTGAGCTGCAGATCTGGGGGGCTTTACGTCACCCTCTCAGAAAGATGAATACACATGAAAAAAATTCTGCACGTAATTACGTAATCAGGAATTCGCATAGGATTTCTCCACTTTGGCTCAGTTAAACCCTCAAAAGGATCCCAGCTTGTCACAAGGCTGCGTTGGCACTGACGTCGGGGAAGAAGTACGGGGACGTCCCCTTCAGCTTCATTAACGGAGCTGTCCAAAATTCATTCGATTTACATCCATTATTACCTGCTGTGGACGTTTTTTTACTCCTGTGGCCAGCAGGCTTTTGCAGGCTGAGCAGCATGTAGCTCTTAGAATAATAAAAAGTGGACGATTTAGCCGGTATGTACAGGGGTGGGGCTTATATCTAAAGTTAATGCGGGCCTGTGTCCCCAGAACGCCTGGTTTCACACACACACACGCGGCGTAGCGCTGGAAAAGCTGGAGCGATGATGAAAACGGAGTTAAAACCCGCGCTCGCTCATTAAATGGCATTATTAGAAGTGCAAGTTGCCGGGCAGGCCTCTCTGTCGCCGGGTTCAGGCCGCTTGGTCGAGTTCAGAGCGCCGCGCTAATTAGGACGGGGAATTGATGGCTTTCCTCGAACTGTGTTAGTGAAGGAGCTGCTGCTGGTGGTGGTGCTGGTGGAGCTGGTGGAGCGTGTCTATTCTGTGTGTATGTTTCTCTTTTTGTTGTTTTGTGTGCAGTGTTTTATTAAATGTGCATATCTCGTACATACCTGTGTGTGTGTGTGTGTGTGTGCTTTGTGCTGCGAATTTCAGCCCTATTCAATCGCGTGTGTGTGTGTGTGTGTGTGTGTGTGTGTGTGTGTGTGTGTGTGTGTGTGTGTGTGTGTGTGTGTGTGTGTGTGTAAATGGGAATATGCAGCTCTGTAATAGCCGTGTGTGTGATCCTGCCTGTATGGACTCGGTGCTGGAGAGGCTGTTGAGTGCTGCCTGTGCTCTGAGAGCTTTTCTGTAGGGCCAGGTGTTCTTCTAAAAGAGTGTGACCCTCATCTGACACACCAGAGAGAGAGAAGCCGGGCTCCTCGTGAACTATTCCCACCCAATCTGCTCCAACAGACCAACACCACATTTACATTATACAAATATTCTAATTTTACATGTGAAGAATGGTGTCCAGCTGTAAAGACCATTAATGGAGGTCATGTGAGTGGAGGTAAAGAAAGTGAAAGTGAAGTGACGTGGTTGTCATTGTGAGACACTGCAGCACAGCACACGGTGACACGGTGAAACGTGTCCTCTGTATTTAACCATCACCCTCGGTGAGCAGTGGGATTCGAACCAACAACCTGTTTCCTTAACCGCTAGGCCACCCCACAAAATGTCACAATTCAGTACTTACTGATGAGAAGTAAGTTTTCCTGCTTCTCCTAATGTGGGTTTCAGTTGAAGACCCTGCACCCCCCACCCCGGACGGAAGAGTCGAGCCGTTTCCGCCACAGCCATCGTTCTTCTCCAGATGTATTTATTTTGTATGTGTCTTTCACCGCCTGTTCCTGCGCTCTGAACGGCCTGTGATGGATTGCGGCGACCCGTCCATCACATCTCGTATTAATAACGCTCCAGTGCTCTCTCCCGAGCTCTTTAAATATTACCTGCGCTTCAGTCTCAGCAGTTTTCAGCGCCGTATCTCAGCAGTGGCTGTTAATCCGGTCAGCGGACCCCTGTATTTAATTAACCTGCCCGAGTGAGGCTCTTTAAAATGCCCTGTCAGTGGACGCTGGCTGCTGTGTGGGTCTGTACAGGTGTGTGTGTGTGTGTGTGTGTGGGTTGCGTTGTTCAGTGTGATGTGAAATGGCTTTCTGTAGCCCATTACTTCTGCTGGAGCATGGCGGCCAGTCCAGGCTCTTCACCGCCCTGCATCTCCTCTCTCAGGAGAAAATGGCCTGCGGGGCTGCTGCTGGGACGCTAGCTGGCTGCTTTCAAATTTTAACGCGTTTCCGTCCCTGTCTGCCTGTCAGTCAGTGTGACACATGCCATTTTTTTTTTAAGTGAAGTGATTGTCCCTTTGTGATTGTCACCCATTTATTTCTGAACCTGCCCCAGAATTCAACTTCATACTGTTGATACTGCACACTTAATAGTATCAGCATTATTACACCTTTATGAACTGGTCCCAACAAGACATATCTGTGTGTGTGTGTGTGTGTGTGTGTGTGTGTGTGTGTGATCAGAGAGAGATCTGTGTCAGATAAGTCCACTGAGATCATGTGAGCTGAGTGCTGATGTCCTCGTGTTTTCTGTCACCGTAAGACTTGTCTGGTCCAGGGTCAGCAGGTAGAGGTGCCTTCTGCTCTAAACATCTTCACCTCCACACAGATTTACTACGAGTGTGTGACTGCTGGAGGACCGTTGTTTCGGGAGATTTTAACGCTGATCTGCGTTAATGTCACATTTATCTGTCATAAAATGAGATGTTAAGTTGAAGATGTTGATATAAATCTGTTCACTGGAGGCGCATTGTCTCCAAGGCAGGATCACATGAGCTAGACACACACACACACACACACACACACACACACAAACGCCTCTAAGGAAACTTGCTTTAGTTCAATCCAAGTTCATCCACTGTGAATAAGATGAAGAGCAGTGGTGGAAGAAAAAGAGAAGAAAAGAAAAGGACCTCGTCTCTGTTACCAGACAGAACTCCAACAAAGCTTCTGAGCTGAATCGGAAAGAAACACAATACCCACACGACCAACTGATCCGGGCCAGTCATATTCAAATCGCTCCTCAGTTCTGTTCTGTCTGAATAAAGAACAACCGTTATATTCTCCTTCCTTCCACTGTTGTGAATAAAGGTGCTAATGAGAACCTACACGACAGGTAAGAAGCTGTACTTTATGGGCCCATCAGAGCGCTCGAAACGGGATCATCCCGCGTGAGGGAGCTGTCAATCATACTGGACATACAGGCTCCGCATCTTTTTAAACTTTGCTCATAAAAACATCAATAAAGTTCATGTTCTGGGTGTCAGACGTAATGGCAGAGGGGCAGTGTGTGGGTCGTCACTTCCTGGCCAGCAGTGAAATAAGAAATAAACGAGAAATAAAGAATGTAAAGAAGAAATAAACGTCTGAAGGAAAGAGACCAGAAAAACGCACCACTTCTTATTCAGAAACTGACTTGATTTATTCTGTCCACTCAGCTACCAGCTTGCGGTTGAGAGGTATCAGTTCTGCTGTACCCCTCGTCCCCAGCCTGTCTGCGTCTCCCCTCCTTTTATATATTGCCGCCCTACAGTCATCTCAGCGTTAAGAACCGCTGAGGAGAAAAATGTGGTTAATATGCAGCCGCTGGCCTGGTCATTATGCGAATGGCTGTGAGAGGCGGAGGAGCGAATGTTTAAAAGCGGCTCATTGAGACGAATGGCACAATTTCCCTCGTATCGCCCCCTCTGAAAGTCCCCCTAATGCCACTAACCTTCATCTGTCAGGCCGGCTAAATCTACTGGAATATTTTCCTCCTGGATTGTGTGTCGGTGTTTATTATTTATTAAGCTGGCGGGACGTGGCGGGACGCGGCGGGACGTGGCGGGAGCCTCTCCATCGCTCTCCTCCGTCATCGTCTGAGTCCTGCGTAAAATGTTCCGGCGGGAAGAAAAATTGAGAGGTGCATAAACGACAGTCGTGATGGTTTCTGAGTGCCGCCGTCCCCGGCATGGTGACAAATGGGACCGGAAAGTGTGTTGTGTAAACTCCACGCTGTCCCCGAAATGCAGCAGGTTTCCGCCTGACGGTTCCTTCCCACAATCCTCGGTTGTGACTGGAGGAAAAGGGAGGGGAGCCCTTCCTGTGTTTGGTAACGTAATATGGGGGGGATTTAGGGGGACCCGGTTACTGAGATTTAAATCATGCGGGGTCATGTGGGGCCGCGTCCTTTTACCTCCATGCTCGCACGTCCAGCAGCATTCGTATTCGTGTTAGTTTGGTAAAAATCACTTCCTACTTAGTGTAGTGACGTGAGCCGACATGATTGTTGGCGGTAAGTGAATGCTGGTTGTCTGCGGGGACCATGAGTCCAGACAGCTGAAATCATCAGTAGCGTCACCTCATTTCTAATGATAAACGTTGCCGTGGTGTGTTATGGTCATTTCTGCTCTTTATTTAACCGTCCACATCTACTTCATAATAATGTGCTGGTGTGAAGTGTGTACTTGTGTGTACTAACTTGTTGCCCTCTGTGTGGCAGATGCCGGTGAGGTCTCCTGACCAACGCTTGGCCCCACGTTACGAGGATGTGGAGCGACAGTACGCTTCTCTGCCTAGGTGAGTCCAAACACACACACACACACACACACACACACACACACACACACACACACTGCAAATGTCCAAGACGAGGTGCCAGAGAACACAGCTGCTGAAGGAGGGAGCATTTATTTATTGTCCCGCTCTTCTGTCTTCATCAGCAGCTCGGCTGGTTTGTCTTCTAACCTTCCTGTCTGCTGCTGAGAGTGGAACGGAAGGGAAGAAAGAAGCGCCGCTCGCTCCACCTCTCTCCCTCTCTCTCTCTCCCATCTCTCTCCCTCTCTCTCCCTCCATCTCTCTCCCTCTCTCTCTCTCCCCCTCTCTCTCTCCATCTCTCTCCCTCTCTCTCTCTCTCCATCTCTCTCCCTCTCTCTCTCTCCATCTCTCTCCCTCTCTCTCTCTCTCATCTCTCTCTCTCCTCTCCATCTCTCTCCCCTCTCTCCTCTCCTCTCTCCTATCTCTCTCCCTCTCTCTCTCTCCATCTCTCTCCTCTTCTTCTCCTCTCCCCTCTCTCTCTCCTCTTCTCTCTCTCTCTCTCTCCTCTCTCTCTCTCTCCCTCTCTCTCCCTCTCTCTCTCCCTCTCTCTCCATCTCTCTCCCTCTCTCTCTCTCCATCTCTCTCCCTCTCTCTCTCTCCATCTCTCTCCTCTCTCTCCCTCTCTCTCCATCTCCTCTCTCTCTCTCTCTCCATCTCTCCCTCTCTCTCTCTCCATCCCTCTCTCTCTCTCCCCCTCTCTCCCTCTCTCTCCCTCCATCTCTCTCCCTCTCTCTCCGAGAAGAGAGTGCTCAGAGTGCTGAGTAATCCTCTTTACAGATTATAATTAAAACTGGTGTGTGTGCCATGTGAGAGCCGTGCATCCTGGGAATTCACCTGATCCGGTCCCTGGGGGGGACGGGCGGTGTTACCCGACTCCGTCCCCGCACCCCGGTTCTGTATTACTGTCTCTGTCTCTCTCTCTATTTATTGTCAGCCTGTTTCTCTTTGGCTTGGCGTTCAGTCTCTTTTATTTCTTGGTCCCTCTGTCCCTGTTCTGTGTTTGTGTTGCCCAGTCAACCAGTGTGGCAAACAACATAAACACACACACACACACACACTCGCCCCTTCGTGTTCTCCAGCTACCTGTTTTCCCACAGCGATAAAGTAAACATGTTAGCGTCCACGCGTCCTGGTCCAGCTGTCCATGCTGCAGGACACGTGTGTAGGTGAGAGAGAGACGTGTGAGTATGTGTGAATGTCAGAAGGAGTTGGTGAATTAGCGTGTTTTCAGCCTGATAGAGTGAGTGTGTATATATGAAAGTGTGTGTGTGTGTGTGTGTGTGTGTATACATGAGAACATATAGCCTCGTGCTGTGGTCCGTGTCCGTAGCGTTTGACGGGTGCAGCGGACCGGAGTGTCCTGCAGCACCGTGACACTGTCGACACTTTGCCCATATGTGCCTCCTCCTGGGTGCTAATTGGGTGATTAGTGCCCAGATGGTGGCCTGAGTCCAAATCAACTCCGGGACGAAGACACGAGGACACTCACACATACGGTGAACATGAACACACACACACACACTCGTTCCAGAAGCGTCACAATGGACACTTTGTCCTGAGTGACACACTTTGGAGTGCATGTGGGTCTTTTTCCGACTGCACTTTTCCCGCCTTTCCTCTGGAAACTGAAAAGGCGGCTGTAGGGAAAGGTAGGGTCTGAAAATGATGCCATATTTTCATTGTTCACTGTTACCCCGGCAACCAGCAAACCACCATCTGTGCTCCAGCGCACTCCTCACCCGGGCCCTCTCCTTCCTCTCTTTCCTTTCGCAAACCAGTAATTCTATGTTAAAACGTGTAAGGATGCGAGCGGACAGACTGCGGGCTTTCCGGTAAGTCTGGTGGAGATTCTCAGAGTCCTGTGTGTGTGTTTTTGCGAGTGTAAGCTCTCATGTGTGTGATCAGCTGTGAAATCCAAGCCCTATCGCACCAATGAGCACAGAGGCGTGACTTTATTAGAGTCCAGCTCATCTAACATGATCCCCTCCCCTCCTGCTGCTCCTCACTTCAGCAGGTAACCGGAGTCAGACGCCGGTTAATCATCCCTCAGCCTCGGCTTCAATTAGCGCCGCTCCATCCCGCCAAATTCCCTTCCGGAATCTCCGTCATGCGACCAGTGTTGGCTTTAGGGGGCGGGGCTCCTCATTCTTTCACTTGCTGGATACGCCCCTTTTAACGGTGTGGTTTTTATACATGTTCTGTTGCGTATTTGTTTTATATCTTTTAGGTGCTTTTTATTCATTCTTTCTGAATAACTAGTATTTTGTTGGGGTGGAGTGTGTGCTAATGCTTGTGTTTAGTTTGTGTGTGTAACTGTAACAGTTGTGTGTGTGTGTGTGTGTGTGTGTGTATGTGAAATGTGTACTGTTTACCTGTGCATTATGGATTGTGCACCTGTTGCCCATGTGTTGTGTTTGTAGTGTACAGTCGTGGCCAAAGGTTTTGAGAATGGTGGTAGCCTAGCGTGTGAACCAGAAGATCCAGGTTCAAAGTGACTGTCCCTGTACCCACTGATTATAAGTGCATCTGATAAATGCTGTAAATGAGAACAACGCAAATACTGCTTCCGTTTTTATTATGGGAATTTGCCTATACTGTTATGAAGGTGATCAGATAAATTACAAAGTCCCAAGAAAACCATTTCCACTGCATTTCAGACCTGCCACAAAAGAACCTGCCACCAGTCCTGTCTCATTTACATTTTACATTTACGCCATTTGGCAGACGCCCGTATCCAGAGCGACTTACAACGTGCTTCCATCTTACCATCGATGAAGTGATCAGTTCCGGTTCATCTCGTCCAACAGTAACGCATCCTGAGACCATTCATGTGTGGTGCTGCTTCTCATCCAAGGGAGTGAAGTCACTCACAATTTTACCCCAGAACACAGCCATGAATAAAGAACCCAGGTAGAACCAGGTACCAAAACCTCCTCCGACAGCAACTTCTCCCAACCATCCAACAAAAGTCTGGTGAAGAACGCTGCCTTTTCCAGCATGATGGACCACCGTGCCATAAGGACAAAGTGAGAACTAAGTGGCTCGGGGGACAAAACATTGAAATTTTGGGTCCATGGCAGGAAACTTCCTGGACTTTAATCCAACTGAGAACTTGTGGTCAATCCTCAAGAACCCCCAAATTCCCACAAAACTCCAAGCCCCTGATTGTGAAGGAACGGGTCGCCATCGGTCAGGATTTGGACCAGAAGTTGATTGACAGCATGTTAGGACAAAAAAGGGCAAACGCTGCAAATATTGACTCTTTGCATAAACCTGAAGTCATAGTCAATAAACGTATAGAAATGCTTGTAAATTATACTTCAATACACCCCAGAAACAGCTGAGTGTTTGTGTCATTCTCACAACGTCTGGCCACAACGGTAGTTTATAGTGTTTGTAGTAGGTTGTGGAACGTGTATATTCTCTACCTGTTGAATGCTAGTGTGTCTTGTGTGTGTGTACTGTGTTTTTTTGTGTACGTATTGTTTGTGTGTGTGTGTGTGTGTGTACCTGATCTGTCTGGTGTGTGTTGTGCGGTGTGTGTGTGTGTGTGTGCTGCAGTATTAGCTCTGCAGCTTGGCATTTACTCAGCCTCACCGTGGCTCCACTTCAAAGTCTCGAGACGTTGTGTTGTGCCGTGTCGACCTTCAGCGCTGGCGGAACTCTCACTTTCTACCTCTGTTGTGGAAAAGCTGAGCGAGAACAGCGAGCAAACGGAACCGGGCCCTGTGTTCCACGCACTGGTCACAATCAAGCGACCTCCACAATGTACCGCATGGCGGCGAGGCGCAAGGACGCTAATGCTAAATGCTAACGGCCTGCTTGATGGCAGGTGGAGGAAAAATCCCTTTATCTTCGTTTGCCGCTTATTGCACCGTTGCTTAGGTCTGTGTGTGATTGCAGAAAGTTCTCGCCTGACTTGAGCTACAGGGACTTTCTGTTTAGGTTCTTTAGGCTTCTTCTCATTAGGCCTGATTAATCATGCAGGTCATATCGGAAACTTGGAATCATGGTGATGGATGGTCAGAACCTGATGGATTTAGAACTTTACATCATATGTTTAGAATCTTTGTGATATTCTGTGGAGGAAAAAATGGACAAAATGATGTTTCCATGAGCAATTTTTCACAGTAATTCACAGTATTCGCTCCAGGGTTATTTCCTCCATGTCTGTCTGTCATCTTCCTGCCTCGTTGAGTCGTGTGGACAGCTGTTTGCAGCTGCTTGGGTTGGACCCCTCGTTGAGGACATTTGATGGTAAACTGGGACTTTTTTTTTTTCTGGAAGGTTCTCTCCGGCTCTGAGGCAGGTGCAGGAATCTGTGGCTCAAGATGGGAATGTTTCAGCGTTTCTGGGTGTGGAAGAGATTTCCGCACGTGTAGTTTCTGCTAGTGTGTGTGTGTGTGTGTGTGTGTGTTCCCCATAACTCTTTTTGTGTTTTGTGGAGATCAGTTTTGTTTAATGATGGATTAGAACATCGGATGGGACCAGCCCTCCGGCCCACCTGCCTGCCGTATCTTATCTCCCTCAGAGGATACTGACTCATGAGTTGTCGTGTGGGGGCTTCTGTGGGATTTTTGGCTGTCCTTCAGCGCCGGGTTTAGGGCAAATGTGCAGGGGACCATGGCCACATGTGGCCAAGCTGATAAACTGGAGTTATAATGATGTTTTCTGGCCTTGGTCTCATCCACTCCTCCTCATTCCAACCCCCTCGCCGACATCAGAGCCGCCTCGGCCAATCAGCAGCTGGACGGTCAAGTCTGGGAGTCTTCAGGATGGTTGTGGCTTGCACACTCCCCCACACACACAGACGCCCCACTGTCCCCCTGGCTGGGTGGTCAGAGCCGAGGGAGGTGATTAGGCTCATGCTGATGATTTTTGGGATGCCTCGGTTACGCCCTCCGGGAAGCTGTGTGTGATCACACACACACACACGCTCACATGCCACTGCTAACACACGCAAGCTCTTTATCACACGTGTGATCTCACTCGCTCACCGACACGCAGAAAAATGCACACACTCAGCCGCACACACTGCATGTTTATGGACGTCTGCAGGTCTAATGTTCCTCACAGTCAGCAGAAGAAACTCCAATTCATTCTGGCAGCCGTGCATATCTACAGCTACCCGAAACCACGCCCACGCCGCTCAGAAGACCTTATGTCCAGACACATGCACACACACAGTCTATAAAACCCCTAGTGTAACATGTGTCACCCTCATAAATGGGAAGTTAATGGGAATAGTTTGGAAAGTCTCCACTTCAGGACGTGTCCCATGTCTGGTGACCCTGAGCATGGTGCCGGTTGGTGGAAGCACTTAATAAAATGCTACATGCCATACATGTAAATGCTATTCAACGTGAAGCCGGTCCTCACTGTCCACGCAAGTGGACTGAACCGAATATGGACAAGTTTCGTCATCCCTGATTATAGAACTCAAGAAAAGTCATGTGATGCAAGAGACTGAGAGCCCTTCAAACTCTGCAGAGTCCAGGGTTACTGACCGGAAGACAGTTAATGCTCGTAAGTGTCCTGCTCAGGGACACGATGGTGGGGTTCGAACCTGGGACTCCTGGTTCCTACCTCCACCTCCTCTTCAGTAAAAAAGAAAATGAAAAGAGTTTTTACTGTTCCACACAGTGCTGCATGGATGGTTTTTATTTTTAATAAAAAGTATACAAATGAAAATATCTTTACAGGTACGTGGGAAGCAGGGTGCTCTGTGAGTCTTTATGTTTGGTGTGCACCTTAAAGAGGATTTGTGTGTGTGTGTGTGTGTGTGTGTTTAGACAAAGCCTGTGGCGGAGCTGTGTTTTTATTATTATTATAATTTCTATCATCCTCATTATGATTTCCATATCTGCACTTTGCCAGGCATCTTCAGCGTTGAGCTGATCCCTGCCCTGCCCCAGGCTTCTCTTCTATTACGTACACACACACACACACACACACACACACACATTTCACAGCCGGTGTGACTGATTCTCACCAACAATTTGCTAAACAAATAATGTCCACATTTTAATGAGCTGACTTGTTTCATCCTTTTGGTTGCTCCATATTCCAAACTAATTTTGCCCTTATTCACACATAAAAGCTTTTTTTTTTATTACTTATAATAAAAGAATTATGATAATAATTCTGCTTCTTGTGGCTAATCAGAAGTGATTTTATATGAAACTGAACTTGGGAAATTTTTCATGTCTGGACTAATGTGTGTCTCCATACAGGCGTGGGCCGATGGATCCAGTCCAGTCCTGGGGGGGACACAGGGACCAGCCCCATTACCCCAGCCCACCCCAGCCAGTCTACCACCCCAGTTACCCCACGAGAGACAAGTCCAGACCGGCCGAGCAGGCGTATTACGCCCCTCCACCGCATCAGAGGGGTCCCCTGAGGCAGGATGTGCCCCCATCTCCCCCGGTTCCTCCCCGAGCGCCACGCTACGATACCATGAACCGCTCCGCCGGAGCCGGCGGGGCCTTCCGCAGCCTCAGTCCGGAGCGCTACGCCTACAGGGACCCCCGACAGAAGAACCCCATGACTGCGGCCGTGTGACCTGCATGCTGAAGACGTTCCTGTGGAGCCAGAAAGGAAAACCCATCAGCTGAAGTACCACTGTGCCATATATGAAGAATAGATGAATGCGTGGCGTGAGAGTGTGTTGCGAAGGACGAGTGAGACTCCGCCCTCCCGAGGTCCTGTGTGTCCTGGCCGCTTTCCCGTCTGTGCCGATGTTTCCTGCAGCCTTCAGAACAACGTGAAACGGTCAGAGTTCAGGGTTTTGGGAGGGATTTATGTTGTGGACAGTGTTAACTTGCTGCGCTGTGTGTGAGTGTGTGTGTTTTATCCTCTTCACTGTTTTTGTGCACAATTTTCTTTGACTCTGAAGGTACCGACTGCAGTTTGAGCAGAAACCATATTAATAATACTGAAAATATCACACGCCATTCTAATCAATATCTGTATCCAGACGCCACACTCATGACTAATTCAGTTCTGTGTAACTTCTGTAACCACTTATTACTGTTGTTTTTATTGTTAACATATTTTGTAACATTTTTCATTAAACATGCATATGATATAAATATGCATATGATATAAAAATGTCTCCTCATGTATCTTTCTATTAGATTCTTTTTTTTGTTTTGAACTTGTCTTCATTTGTCCTAAAATTTTCTAAAATGTCTCCTCCCAGTTCCTCCCTGATTGGTCCGTGATCATTTTGCAGGTTAAATGTACCCTTTTTACACTTTTTTTGTGCCTCTGTGATACATTAACATTTTCAACCCAATTTAATCTATCAAACCCCAGATAAATTGCACCTTTATGATAATAGATAGGGCCAAATTAACATTCCTATAATTATCAATTAAGATCTGGGCAGATATGCATGCATGGTTACGTCCTAATTTCTAAATTTAAAATGAAATTTGGCTGATCTGAGAATTGGAGTTGCAGTGGTGATAATTAGCGGGGGCACAGAGCATCTTATCTCCTCCCGCGTAATTATTCCATCTGCAGATACGCGGCGGTGGAAGCAGGGGGTCGGCTGGCTGCAGGAACTGCGATGGTTCATACAGCCGTGGATGCCGTAGAGCTACGACGGTCAGCCTTGGGCTTGGCCCCGCCTCTTTCCTTAAGATGTCAGTAAATGAGGGTCTCTTAGCAGATCAATAGGACGCAAAAACGTTAAAAAAGTCATACAACAAAACTCAAATACAGAAACCATAATAAAAATAATACTGTTAATATGCATTAACGTTTATGAAAGATTGTGGTTCTTCTTCACTCGTCCTTCCCCCCTGCTGCGTTATTTATTGTTTTTCTGTCTTTTACGTGTCGGTGTGTAATTACTTCCGTCTTCTCTGTGCTTTTGCTCCAAATTCATTTTCGGATGTGTAATTATCGGAAGTTATTATTAGGGTGAAGTTTTAATTAGCATTGGAAGTGGAAATAATTATAGATTTCCTTGACGTAGCTGCTAACCAGCCACTGTGTGTGTGTGTGTGTGTGTGTGTGTGTCTCCGAGGGACATTCAGGGTATCGTGCATCACTCTCGCGTCTCTTCAGTGTTATTATGGGATTTCGTTTTTGGATTTCCCCCCTCCCCCCTACTGGGGACCATGGCAGCTCCCTGAGGACTCATTCTTCTGGCCTGCTGTCTGAGAATGTCCTCCATAAACTTTAATGTGTCCCACCAGAGCAGGAGTTCTACCTACAACCGTTACTTAACGTCGCTCTGAAAGAAGCAAAATGTTAAACACACATAAAAAAAATAAGTAAGAGAGTCACCCTTTTGGGGACATTTGCACTTGTTTGACATCTCTGTTATTTCACAGAAGACAAGCATTATTAACGTTAACAGTTTAATATCCTCATCGCTGTATATAACGTTTATAAACATTTATATTTACAGTATTTACCAGACGACCGTGTCCAGAGTAGTGACAGGGACAGTCCCCCTGGAGACACTCAGGGACAGTAGTAAGTGGAGTTTGAACCTGGTTTATAGGCAAGTGTTGGTTGGTTGGTACACTGTTGATCATGCTTTATAGAAACAGGACAGATTTTATATCTGTACATAATTATTTATGAATGCTTTGGAAGAACGAGAGTGATGAGAGATATTTTTATTACAAAGCTTCTGGTTTTGTGTTACAGGTCTTGCATACGTCCCACCTGCTTTCTAATCCTGTTAATCCAAGTTAGGAATGTTGAGTTCCAGCCCAGCAGGATATGGCCCAAGGCAACTTTTTTCTATATGGTCGCTATTTAAGTGTGTGTCGATAATCGATAATTAAGATAAAAGATCCCATGTTGCTCACCCTATCATAGCAGCACTGGGGTTCGGCCGAAATATCTGTAAAGTGTCAAGGGTCAAAGCAGAAGACCTTCTGGTGAGCTAACGCTATCACTTTTGCAGTTCATGGTCTTAAGGGACCCCTGAGGCTTTGTGTATGTGTGTGTATGGATGTGTGTTTGTGTATGTAGAGTCTGTGTGTGTATGTAGAGTGTGTATGTGTGTGTGAGTGTGTGTGTGGTGTGTGTGTGTGTGTGGTGTGTGAGTGTGTGTGGTGGGTGTGTGGATGTGTATGTAGAGTGTATATGTGTGAGTGTGTGTGTGGTGTGTGAGTGTGTGGGAGTGTGTGTGTGTGTGTGGGTGTGTGGATGTGTATGTAGAGTGTATATGTGGATGTGTGTGAGTGTGTGTGTATGTATGATGTGTGTTGTGTGTGTGTGTGTGTGTGTGGTGGTGTGTGGATGTGTGTGTGGTGGGTGTGTGGATGTATGTGTGGTGGGTGTGTGGATGTGTGTGTGTATGTGTGTGAGTGTGTGTGTGTGTGTGTGTGGATGTGTATGTAGAGTGTGTATGTGTGTGTGGTGTGTGTGTGTATGGATGTGTGTTTGTGTATGTAGAGTCTGTGTGTGGATGTGTGTGTGTGTGTGGTGGTGTGTGGATGTATGTGTGTGGTGTGTGAGTGTGTGTGTATGTGTGTGGTGGGTGTGTGGATGTGTATGTAGAGTGTATATGTGTGTGTGTGTGTGTGTGTGGTGTGTATTGTGTGTGTGGGTGTGTGGTGTGTGGTTGTGTATGTGTGGTGTGTGTGTGTGTTGTGTGTGTGTGCGTGTGTGTGGTGGTGTGTGCGTGTGTGTCGCGTGTCTCTGTGTGCGTGTGTGTGTGTGTGGCGTGTGTGTGCGTGGTGTGTGTGTGGTGGGTGTGTGGATGTGTATGTAGAGTGTATATGTGGATGTGTGTGAGTGTGTGTGTATGTAGAGTGTGGATGTGTGTGAGTGTGTGTGTGTGTGTGTGTGGTGGGTGTGTGGATGTGTATGTAGAGTGTATATGTGTGTGTGTGTGTGGGTGTGAGTGTGTGTGAGTGTGTGTGTGTGTGGTGGGTGTGTGGATGTGTGTAGAGTGTATATGTGGATGTGTGTGAGTGTGTGTGTGTGTGAGTGTGTGTGTGTGGTGGGTGTGTGGATGTGTATGTAGAGTGTATATGTGGATGTGTGTGAGTGTGTGTGTGTGTGTATGTAGAGTGTGGTGTGTGTGAGTGTGTGTGTGTGTGTGGTGGGTGTGTGGATGTGTGTGTGGTGGGTGTGTGGATGTATGTGTGTGAGTGTGTGTGTATGTGTGTGAGTGTGTGTATGAGTGTGTGTGGATGTGTATGTAGAGTGTATATGTGTGTGTGTGAGTGTGTGTGTGTGTGTTGGTGTGTGTGCGTGTATGTGTGTGTGAGTGTGTGTGTGTGTGTGTGGTGGGTGTGTGGATGTGTCGTCGCGTGTCTCTGTTGTGTGTTGTGTGCGTGTGTGGTGTGCGTGTGTGGCTGTGTGTGCGTGTCTCTGTGTGTGTGTGGTGTGTGAGTGTGTGTGTGTGTGTTGCGTTGTGTTGTGTGTGGTGGTGTTTGCTGTTCTGTCGCGTGTCTCTGTGTGTGTGCGTGTGTGTGGTTGTGTGTGTGTGTGGTGTGTGCGTGTGTTGGTGGGTGTGTGGCTGTGTCTGTCGCGTGTCTCTGTGTGCTGTGTGTGTGTGTGTGCGTGTGTGTGCGTGTTGTGTGTGGTGGTGTGTGGCTGTGTCTGTCGCGTGTCTCTGATGGCTTGTGTGCGTGTGTGTGTCTGTGCGTGTGGGTGTGGGTGCGTGTGTGTGTGTGTGTGTGTGGTGGGTGTGTGGATGTGTATGTAGAGTGTATATGTGGATGTGTGTGTGTGTGAGTGTGTGTGAGTGTGTGTGTGTGGTGGGTGTGTGGCTTGTCCTGTCGCGTGTATGTGTGTGTGTGTGTGTGTGTGTGAGTGTGTGTGTGTGTGGTGGGTGTGTGGATGTGTATGTAGTGTCCTTTGGCTGTTGTGCGTGTGTGTGTGTGTGCGTGTGTGTGTGTGGTGGGTGTGGCTGTGTCGTCGCGTGTCATGTGGATGTGTGTGAGTGTGTGTGTGTGTGTATGTAGAGTGTGGATGTGTGTGAGTGTGTGTGTGTGTGGTGGGTGTGTGGATGTGTGTGTGGTGGGTGTGTGGATGTATGTGTGTGAGTGTGTGTGTATGTGTGTGAGTGTGTGTATGAGTGTGTGTGGATGTGTATGTAGAGTGTATATGTGTGTGTGTGAGTGTGTGTGTGTGTGTGGTGTGTGTGAGTGTGTATGTGTGTGTGCGTTGTGTGTGTGTGTGTGGTGGGTGTGTGGATGTGTCTGTCGCGTGTCTCTGTGTGTGTGTGCGTGTGCGTGTGTGTGTGCGTGTGTGGCTTGTCTGTCGCGTGTCTCTGTTGGTGTGTGTGAGTGTGAGTGTGTGTGTGTGTGTGGTGTGTGTGTGTGTGGTGGGTGTGTTGATGTGTATGTAGAGTGTATATGTGTGTGTGCTGTGTGTGTGGTGGTGTTTGTGTGTGTGTGTGCGTGTGTGTGGTGGGTGTGTGGCTGTGTCTGTCGCGTGTCTCTGTGTGCGTGTTTGTGTGGTGTGTGCGTGTGTGTGCGTGTGTGTGTGTGGTGGTGTGTGGCTGTGCTGTCGCGTGTCTCTGTGGCTGTGTGTTGCTGTGTGTGTCTGTCGCGTGTGGCTGTGTGTGCGTGTGTGTGTGTGTGTGTGGTTGGGTGTGTGGGTGTGTCTGTAGAGTGTCTCTGTGTGCGTGTGTGTGTGGTGTGTGCGTGTGTGTGCGTGTGTTGTGGTGTGGGTGTGTGGCTGTGTCTGTCGCGTGTCTCTGTGGCTGTGTGTGCGTGTGTGTGTGTGTGTGCGTGTGTGTGTGGTGGGTGTGGTGGGCTGTGTATGTAGAGTGTATATGTGGCTGTGTGTGCGTGTGTGTGTGTGTGCGTGTGTGTGTGTGGTGGTGTGGTGGCTGTGTCTGTCTCGTGTCTCTGGCTGGTGTGCTGTTGTGTGTGTGTTGTGCTGTGTGTGGTGTGATGTGTGAGTGTGTGTGTGTGTGTGGTGGGTGTGTGGATGTGTGTGTGGTGGGTGTGTGGATGTATGTGTGTGAGTGTGTGTGTATGTGTGTGAGTGTGTGTGTGTGTGGTGATAAGGATCGAGGACACGGCCACGTATCTGTGATCCCAGTAGGGAGCACAGAAGTGTGAAGCAGTGCTGACATCAGCGCGGTCGCAGCCCGAGGCGGGTCCGGGCGCTCAGGCTCCTCCCACCGCGTGAAGGTCGGTAGCGGCGGTTCGGTTAGCAGGCCCCCTGACCACAGCGCCAGCTGCTTTACCCACGGCTATGTACCATTCACACACACACAAGTGAATTAAGAGTAAATGTGTTCTGTGTGTGTGTGTGTGTTAGTATGTGAAGGACACAGGCCTGTCTTTGTCTACCAGGCTAGTCTGCATTCCCGCAGTAGCTGAGGGTCATTGTGTCTCGGAGCTTCCTGTGGTCAAGAAGACAGCCAGGAGTCCCATGATGCAGGTTCATGGAGCGGGAAGGAGGGTCACACACACACGGACGTCCCACTGGAGACACGTCACCAGGTTCTCCAGTCCCTCCGCCGGTTCCTCCACGTAATCCTGCAACACATCCTGACGTTTCTACTGTAACGTGCATATTACAGAGCCGGTTAACTACCGTAACGCCGCGTCAAACACTGATCTCTACATATCCACATCAACACCACAGGACTCCTCGTTCGTTAGTGTCATTACTGCCCGGAACGTGGAGAACATTGTTCTCCTTTTCACCAAGAACACGGCTCTCATCTCGTTCCTCCTTTCGTTTTTGTCACCCCTCCCTGGTTTGAGGCCGTTTCTGCAAGGCTTACATTGTTCAGCGCATCTCCGATTAATGGAGGCGCGCGTTCAATTAACGAAGAGGAGGAAGCCGCCGGAGAACCTTCAACCCCAATTTCAGCCACAGAACATGAAACAAACAGAACCGTAAAACGGGACGAATTATCCCCATTAGGAAACACAGGGCCGTCGTAATCGGGTTTGCGCGCAACTCGCAACTCATTCAATTATGCGATTACGCTGCAGCTTGATTCCCGCGCTGGAAGTGTAGGTCGCCGCCGCATTTCCTCATTATCCCTCGTGTTTTCCAGGGTCCGGGAAACGCTGATGGGGGGACAGCGGACCCTTTGTCTCAGCGAGACCACAGAGCCGAGTTCACAGAAGACGCTCAGACGTCTGCCTGGTTTGTTTGTCCTCGTCCTCCGGGTATTGACTTTGTCTCCGTGGGGCAGATCGCCGCTCGCGATACCCTCAGCTGCCATTTGGCCCCTCCGCAGCCGACCTGGGCTCGCGACCCTGAGGTCAACGCCCCCCCTACTGTGTTTACTGAGGGGTCATTCCCAGCCAGCAGTGAAGGTGTTGGGGAACGCTGCCGGCTGTGTCCACCGACAAGTCAACATGCGTGTTTGTGCCCATAAGACGGCATGTTCACGCCTGTCACGGCATTTATTACTTCTGCATTTACCAGACGCCCTCATCCAGAGCGACATACAGTCAGTAGTTGCAGGGACAGTCCCCCCCCTGGAGACACTCAGGGTTAAGTGTCCTGCTCAGGGACACGATGGTAGTAAGTGGGGATTCGAACCTGGGTCTTCTGGTTCACAGGCGAGTGTGTTACCCACTAGGCTGTATTTTGTATCGTCTAGAAACAATACAAAATAGAAACTGGAAGTGGCTGCTGGGTAGTTATCTGTATCTTGAGTGTTAATATTTTAAAATGGGAGGAGCCTGTAGGGATGATTGACAGCTCTAACCTCCCCTACTTCCTCATTCTTCCAGCTTCCTCAAACAGACCCAACGTGGGACACGTTATTATCGTCCATTATCTAGGACCTCTGAGTAAAGAAGAAAGCTCTTTTCTTCGTGGTCATGATATTACTGGCTACTTGCCACACAAATGGAATGAAAACATTCCGACCGGCATGTATATCTGTGATTAGAGATGGAATTTTATTACTGACAACGAAAAACATGCACGGCATCAACTTCACATGCGCAATGTGGGACAAGGGGTCAAAAATCTGCAGTACAACGCACCTCCTTTTACTAGGTGTTCTACACCTGGACCAGATGTAGCGCGGCATCCATCTCCTCCCTTTCTCCTCCGTTACCCTCCATCCTCTACACTCCTAGTACCCCTTTTACAGAAGCCACGCCCACTATCAATACCAACATGCAGGTTATCAGGCGCTTTAATTCCTAGTGAACGTGACCACGCCCACTACCAACACCAACATGCAGGTTATCAGGCGCTTTAATTCCAGGGAACGTGACCACGCCCACTACCAACACCAACATGCAGGTTATCAGGCGCTTTAATTCCTAGTGAACGTGACCACGCCCACTACCAACACCAACATGCAGGTTATCAGGCGCTTTAATTCCAGTCAACATGACCACGCCCACTACCAACACCAACATGCAGGTTATCAGGCGCTTTAATTCCAGGGAACGTGACCACGCCCACTACCAACACCAACATGCAGGTTATCAGGCGCTTTAATTCCTAGTGAACGTGACCACGCCCACTACCGACACCAACATGCAGGTTATCAGGCGCTTTAATTCCTAGTGAACGTGACCACGCCCACTACCAACACCAACATGCAGGTTATCAGGCGCTTTAATTCCTAGTGAACGTGACCACGCCCACTACCAACACCAACATGCAGGTTATCAGGCGCTTTAATTCCAGGGAACGTGACCACGCCCACTACCAACACCAACATGCAGGTTATCAGGCGCTTTAATTCCTAGTGAACGTGACCACGCCCACTACCGACACCAACATGCAGGTTATCAGGCGCTTTAATTCCTAGTGAACGTGACCACGCCCACAACCAACACCAACATGCAGGTTATCAGGCGCTTTAATTCCTAGTGAACGTGACCACGCCCACTACCAACACCAACATGCAGGTTATCAGGCGCTTTAATTCCTAGTGAACGTGACCACGCCCACTACCAACACCAACATGCAGGTTATCAGGCGCTTTAATTCCTAGTGAACGTGACCACGCCCACTACCAACACCAACATGCAGGTTATCAGGCGCTTTAATTCCTAGTGAATGTGACCACGCCCACTACCAACACCAACATGCAGGTTATCAGGCGCTTTAATTCCTAGTGAACGTGACCACGCCCACTACCAACACCAACATGCAGGTTATCAGGCGCTTTAATTCCAGGGAACGTGACCACGCCCACTACCAACACCAACATGCAGGTTATCAGGCGCTTTAATTCCTAGTGAACGTGACCACGCCCACTACCAACACCAACATGCAGGTTATCAGGCGCTTTAATTCCAGTCAACATGACCACGCCCACTACCAACACCAACATGCAGGTTATCAGGCGCTTTAATTCCTAGTGAACGTGACCACGCCCACTACCGACACCAACATGCAGGTTATCAGGCGCTTTAATTCCTAGTGAACGTGACCACAGCCCACTACCAACACCAACATGCAGGTTATCAGGCGCTTTAATTCCTAGTGAACGTGACCACGCCCACTAACCAACACCAACATGCAGGTTATCAGGCGCTTTAATTCCTAGTGAACGTGACCACGCCCACTAACCAACACCAACATGCAGGTTATCAGGCGCTTTAATTCCTAGTGAACGTGACCACGCCCACTACCAACACCAACATGCAGGTTATCAGGCGCTTTAATTCCAGTCAACATGACCACGGCCACTACCAACACAAACATGCAGGTTATCAGGCGCTTTAATTCCTAGTGAACGTGACCACGCCCACTACCGACACCAACATGCAGGTTATCAGGCGCTTTAATTCCTAGTGAACGTGACCACGCCCACTACCACACCAACAGGCAGGTTATCAGGCGCTTTAATTCCTAGTGAACGTGACCACGCCCACTACCAACACCAACATGCAGGTTATCAGGCGCTTTAATTCCTAGTGACGTGACCACGCCCACTACCAACACCAACATG